>NC_045951.1:27696721-27733032 GCF_004382195.2 Drosophila sechellia
CTCTCTGCTGTCCTATAGTTATATACAACTGCGATGTCATCTGCATAGGTTGCAATAAGAGTCCTGTTCGGTGCTGCCATGTGTTCGAAACTCGGGCAAGGGATATCAGCAGTTTTCAAGGAATACAGTAGCGGTCCGAGAACCCTGACCTGAGGGAATCCAGCTCTCATTGGGTATATAGAGGAGTAGCTATTTCTCACCGTGATTTTAAATTGTCTTTCTTCTAGATATGACTTTAAAATACAGAAGTAGGGCGCAGGTAGAAGGGTCTTTATCTTGCATAATAATCCAACATGCCATACTTTGTCGAAGGCTTGTTGCATATCTATAAAGACGGCGTTGGAGTACTCGCAGTCGTCAAAAGCCTGTAGTATGTGTTTCACCAGTCTGTGGACCTGTTCAATAGTTCCGTGTCCCTTTCGAAATCCAAATTGATGATCCGGCAAGATATTGCCTTGTCTTATAATGTCGTTTATCCGATTGGCAATAAGTCTCTCCCATAATTTAGAAAGTGAGGTAAGAGGCTTATAGGCCGATACGACTCAGGATCATCTTCCGGCTTTCCAGGCTTGTGGATCATCAAAATAGCAGCCATTTTCCACTGTCTTGGGAACACTTGGATCCTTAAAATAGCATTAAAGATTAGTGCTATATATATTATCGCTTTTATAGGTAAAACCTTTACCGTGGCATGACAAATCCTGTCAATTCCTGGAGCTTTATGCTTCGGCAGTAATTTAATTATTTCAAGGATTTCTTCTATCCTTATTGGCTTAATAGCCAAGACATCTGCAATGGCATTTGTAGGTACTATTGAGTCTCTCTTATTTGTTCTGTCGTGGCGAAGTCGTAAGGAGTGAAGCGATCCTCTAGGTGGAAGCCGAATGCATTAGCATGTTTCACTTCAGTTTTTGCAAATTCCCCACCTGGACAGCGTACGGGTACCCATCGAAGTGGTTGTCGCTTAAGCGCTTTTGTGCACTTTCCCAGCGAATAGTTTGCATCAACGGTGTAGTCCATGGAGGATAATTTTTGCTCAAAGAAATCACTTCTGAGTTCCCTTAAGATGACTTTGAGTTGCTTTGCTGCTCGGTTCCACAAGATTCTGTCCCATGGATCCTGAGTTCGAATTGCTCTTCTTCGAAGGCGTCTCTTAGTTCTGATAAGTTCTCTGGCCTCTCTTGTTAGAACAATATCATAACTTCTGGGGCGTACCTCGGGCTCAGACGGCGTAGAAGCAGAAGCGGCTCTATATATATTTTGCGTTAGACTGTCTACTGCGTTCTCGATGTCTTCCTTAGAGCTCAGAACCGTATTTATTTTGAGAGAGTTTTCCAGATGTTGTCTGAAAACAAGCAGATCAGTTCGGCTGTTTATTAACCGAGAGCATGGTCTAACATAGGCACCTTCTGGTTGTAGAGTAGCCACAAGGGCTACATGATCGGAGTCTAGATCCCAATTTTCAGAAATACTAGTTCTGTCTAAGTTTATCCCATGGTACACAGCAAAATCAAAGCAGGTAGGTCTGTGACTGGGCACATGTGGGTATCTAGTTGGTGAACCTGTTGCAAGGATATAAGCACCTCTGCTGAAATGTCTTCTGCTAGTTCTCGACCTCTGGGTGGATTGTACGTATCACCCCATAGCCAATGTCGGGCGTTCCAGTCCCCACCAACGACCTTTGTCCACAAGAGACAAGTATGTCACTGAAGTGCCTTTCCTCAATTCTATTTGTTGGTGGACAGTAAATCGCGCTAAATTCCATATCTCCCAGCCCGGTGGAGACCTTGACTGAAGACATCTGAATAGTTCTCGTTTCAATAACTCTTTGCGGGAAATGACGAAGAGAGCTTCTCACCAGTACTGCTGCTCCTCCCATTCCGTGATTATGGCTTAAAGGTTTGTATGCGGGAAAAAAGCTATACCCATATATCTTAACTGTGTTCCCTCTGTTGAGTCTGATCTCGTTTAGGAGAAGAATGTCAATGCCGTTGTTGTGTGCGAAGAGCTCGACTTCTCTGGCTTTACCTGAAATACCATTTACATTCCAGATAAGAATCTTCAGAGGGTTCATTGCGATGGTAAAGCGTTACTATGGAGTTGGGGAGCCGATGTATCCCCAGTCCGTTGCTTCAGCATATTGGCCATTTCAAAAACAATTTTTTCCAGCCTTTCGAGTCGTTGACTATTCAACTTGTTTTGTTGTTGTTGCTCCTGTTGCTGCTGCTGTAGCCACGATAGGAATTGCTGCTGTTGAAGCTGTTGCTGACACTTCATAAATTGTTCCTGATGCTGTGCCAATATTGACTGAACGTCAAGCGGGTGTTGCTGCTTAATATTAGTTCCCTTTAATTGTACATTATGTAGACGAGGCTGGGCTGTTGCATTGCCATTTCTTGCAATATCTGCGTAGGACAAGCTCCCAGTATGATCTTTGGAGTGCTAGCTATTGCATGCTGCTGTTTTTGCTGGGGTTGTTGTTGGTTTGTTGCACTTTTATCAAACCTGGCTTGCTTAGGTTGTTGCTTCTTTACAGTGTCCATTGATCGTCGAAGATACTCCTGGTAAAACTGGCAATCCTTTTACTTGCCGTGTGATTTCCTCCACAGTGTATACAGATAGGCTGTTGATCATTGGGAAGTACGCATAGCTTGGTTAAGTGATTTTCACCACATCGAGCACAGTTGGGATGACGACGACAGTATTTAGCTGTGTGGCCGAATTCCTGACAACGTATGCATTGAGCAATTTCAGATGATTTACGCATTCTTTCTATCCGCACTTTCTGTCGGCATATTGTGTTAATATCGTATATGTCATTAATTTTTGCACAGGTCTTTATATTAATGAAGAATATATTAAGTTTTTCTTCTCTATTTCTCCTGGATCTTGGGTTGTGTACTTGTAGAACATCAAAGCCATATGTTTTAAAGTTGTCGATAATTTCGTAGGTTAACAACTATTCTGTGAGGCTTCTCTTCCTTCATTTGGTACGTATGGAATTCAATTCCCAAATTATCAAAAAGATTAACAATGGCTCTGTAAGTATCAGAGTCTTTGGGTAATATTCTCACTGTTTCCCCTTGATTGACTTTAACTGTTAAATTATCTAGGCTAGTGACCTCTGTAATGAGCTCATAGAGATAATATAATATAATATATAATATATAATAATATATAATATATAATATATAAATATAATATATAATATATAATATATAATATAATAATATATAATATATAAAAAAATATATAATATATAATATATAATATATAATATATAATATATAATATATAATATATAAATATATAATATATATAATATATAATATATAATATATAATATATAATATATAATATATAATATATAATATATTAATATATAATATATAATATATAATATATAATATATAATATATAATATATAATATATAATATAAAATATATAATATATTATATTTTACTGTTTTTTTTTATATGCGGCCAAAGGTGAGCCGTTTATCCAGGGTGATACCTAGATTTTGCTTGCAGGGGCTGTTCGGGATAAGCGTTTTTAACGTGAAGCACGGGTTTGTTGTTTTCAGTGAACCCACCCAACCCATTTTTAGGTTCCACCGTTTACACCAGGCTGCCAGAGCATTAATATATTCTTGTAGTCCGTTAGCTGCCTCTCTGCTGTCCCTAGAGTTATATACAACTGCGATGTCATCTGCATAGGTTGCAATAAGAGTCCTGTTCGGTGCTGCCATGTGTTCGAAACTCGGGCAAGGGATATCAGCAGTTTTCAAGGAATACAGTAGCGGTCCGAGAACACTGCCCTGAGGGACTCCAGCTCTCATTGGGTATATAGAGGAGTAGCTATTTCTCACCGTGATTTTAAATTGTCTTTCTTCTAGATATGACTTTAAAATACAGAAGTAGGGCGCAGGTAGAAGGGTCCTTATCTTGCATAATAATCCAACATACCATACTTTGTCGAAGGCTTGTTGCATATCTATAAAGACGGCGTTGGAGTACTCGCAGTCGTCAAAAGCCTGTAGTATGTGTTTCACCAGTCTGTGGACCTGTTCAATAGTTCCGTGTCCCTTTCGAAATCCAAATTGATGATCCGGCAAGATATTGCCTTGTCTTATAATGTCGTTTATCCGATTGGCAATAAGTCTCTCCCATAATTTAGAAAGTGAGGGTAAGAGGCTTATAGGCCGATACGACTCAGGATCATCTTCCGGCTTTCCAGGCTTGTGGATCATCAAAATAGCAGCCATTTTCCACTGTCTTAGGAACACTTGGATCCTTAAAATAGCATTAAAGATTAGTGCTATATATATTATCGCTTTTATAGGTAAAACCTTTACCGTGGCATGACAAATCCTGTCAATTCCTGGAGCTTTATGCTTCGGCAGTAATTTAATTATTTCAAGGATTTCTTCTATCCTTATTGGCTTAATAGGCCAAGACATCTGCAATGGCATTTGTAGGTACTATTGAGTCTCTCTTATTTGTTCTGTCGTGGCGAGGTCGTAAGGAGTGAAGCGATCCTCTAGGTGGAAGCCGAATGCATTAGCATGTTTCACTTCAGTTTTTGCAAATTCCCCACCTGGACAGCGTACGGGTACCCATCGAAGTGGTTGTCGCTTAAGCGCTTTTGAGCACTTCCCCAGCGAATAGTTTGCATCAACGGTGTAGTCCATGGAGGATAATTTTTGCTCAAAGAAATCACTTCTGAGTTCCCTTAAGATGACTTTGAGTTGCTTTGCTGCTCGGTTCCACAAGATTCTGTCCCATGGATCCTGAGTTCGAATTGCTCTTCTTCGAAGGCGTCTCTTAGTTCTGATAAGTTCTCTGGCCTCTCTTGTTAGAACAATATCATAACTTCTGGGGCGTACCTCGGGCTCAGACGGCGTAGAAGCAGAAGCGGCTCTATATATATTTTGCGTTAGACTGTCTACTGCGTTCTCGATGTCTTCCTTAGAGCTCAGAACCGTATTTATTTTGAGAGAGTTTTCCAGATGTTGTCTGAAAACAAGCAGATCAGTTCGGCTGTTTATTAACCGAGAGCATGGTCTAACATAGGCACCTTCTGGTTGTAGAGTAGCCACAAGGGCTACATGATCGGAGTCTAGATCCCAATTTTCAGAAATACTAGTTCTGTCTAAGTTTATCCCATGGTACACAGCAAAATCAAAGCAGGTAGGTCTGTGACTGGGCACATGTGGGTATCTAGTTGGTGAACCTGTTGCAAGGATATAAGCACCTCTGGCTGAAATGTCTTCTGCTAGTTCTCGACCTCTGGGTGGATTGTACGTATCACCCCATAGCCAATGTCGGGCGTTCCAGTCCCCACCAACGAAATACCTTTGTCCACAAGAGACAAGTATGTCACTGAAGTGCCTTTCCTCAATTCTATTTGTTGGTGGACAGTAAATCGCGCTAAATTCCATATCTCCCAGCCCGGTGGAGACCTTGACTGAAGACATCTGAATAGTTCTCGTTTCAATAACTCTTTGCGGGAAATGACGAAGAGAGCTTCTCACCAGTACTGCTGCTCCTCCCATTCCGTGATTATGGCTTAAAGGTTTGTATGCGGGAAAAAAGCTATACCCATATATCTTAACTGTGTTCCCTCTGTTGAGTCTGATCTCGTTTAGGAGAAGAATGTCAATGCCGTTGTTGTGTGCGAAGAGCTCGACTTCTCTGGCTTTACCTGAAATACCATTTACATTCCAGATAAGAATCTTCAGAGGGTTCATTGCGATGGTAAAGCGTTACTATGGAGTTGGGGAGCCGATGTATCCCCAGTCCGTTGCTTCAGCATATTGGCCATTTCAAAAACAATTTTTTCCAGCCTTTCGAGTCGTTGACTATTCAACTTGTTTTGTTGTTGTTGCTCCTGTTGCTGCTGCTGTAGCCACGATAGGAATTGCTGCTGTTGAAGCTGTTGCTGACACTTCATAAATTGTTCCTGATGCTGTGCCAATATTGACTGAACGTCAAGCGGGTGTTGCTGCTTAATATTAGTTCCCTTTAATTGTACATTATGTAGACGAGGCTGGGCTGTTGCATTGCCATTTCTTGCAATATCTGCGTAGGACAAGCTCCCAGTATGATCTTTGGGAGTGCTAGCTATTGCATGCTGCTGTTTTTGCTGGGGTTGTTGTTGGTTTGTTGCACTTTTATCAAACCTGGCTTGCTTAGGTTGTTGCTTCTTTACAGTGTCCATTGATCGTCGAAGATACTCCTGGTAAAACTGGCAATCCTTTTACTTGCCGTGTGATTTCCTCCACAGTGTATACAGATAGGCTGTTGATCATTGGGAAGTACGCATAGCTTGGTTAAGTGATTTTCACCACATCGAGCACAGTTGGGATGACGACGACAGTATTTAGCTGTGTGGCCGAATTCCTGACAACGTATGCATTGAGCAATTTCAGATGATTTACGCATTCTTTCTATCCGCACTTTCTGTCGGCATATTGTGTTAATATCGTATATGTCATTAATTTTTGCACAGGTCTTTATATTAATGAAGAATATATTAAGTTTTTCTTCTCTATTTCTCCTGGATCTTGGGTTGTGTACTTGTAGAACATCAAAGCCATATGTTTTAAAGTTGTCGATAATTTCGTAGGTTAACAACTATTCTGTGAGGCTTCTCTTCCTTCATTTGGTACGTATGGAATTCAATTCCCAAATTATCAAAAAGATTAACAATGGCTCTGTAAGTATCAGAGTCTTTGGGTAATATTCTCACTGTTTCCCCTTGATTGACTTTAACTGTTAAATTATCTAGGCTAGTGACCTCTGTAATGAGCTCATAGAGATAATATAATATAATATATAATATATAATATATAATATATAATATATAATATATAATATATAATATAAATATATAATATATAATATATAATATATAATATATAATATATAATATATAATATATAATATATAATATATAATATATAATATATAATATATAATATATAATATATAAATATAATATATAATATATAATATATAATATATAATATATAATATATAATATATAATATATAATATATAATATATAATATATATATATAATATATAATATATAATATATAATATATAAATATAATATATAATATATAATATATAATATATAATATATAATATATAATATAAAATATAATATATAATATATAATATATAATATATAATATATAATATATAATATATAATATATAATATAAATATATAATATATAATATAATATATAATATATAATATATAATATATAATATATAATATATAATATATAATATATAATATATAAATATATTATATTTTACTGTTTTTTTTATATGCGGCCCAAAGGTGAGCCGTTTATCCAGGGTGATACCTAGATTTTGCTTGCAGGGGCTGTTCGGGATAAGCGTTTTTAACGTGAAGCACCCATTTTTAGGTTCCACCGTTTACACCAGGCTGCCAGAGCATTAATATATTCTTGTAGTCCGTTAGCTGCCTCTCTGCTGTCCCTAGAGTTATATACAACTGCGATGTCATCTGCATAGGTTGCAATAAGAGTCCTGTTCGGTGCTGCCATGTGTTCGAAACTCGGGCAAGGGATATCAGCAGTTTTCAAGGAATACAGTAGCGGTCCGAGAACACTGCCCTGAGGGACTCCAGCTCTCATTGGGTATATAGAGGAGTAGCTATTTCTCACCGTGATTTTAAATTGTCTTTCTTCTAGATATGACTTTAAAATACAGAAGTAGGGCGCAGGTAGAAGGGTCCTTATCTTGCATAATAATCCAACATACCATACTTTGTCGAAGGCTTGTTGCATATCTATAAAGACGGCGTTGGAGTACTCGCAGTCGTCAAAAGCCTGTAGTATGTGTTTCACCAGTCTGTGGACCTGTTCAATAGTTCCGTGTCCCTTTCGAAATCCAAATTGATGATCCGGCAAGATATTGCCTTGTCTTATAATGTCGTTTATCCGATTGGCAATAAGTCTCTCCCATAATTTAGAAAGTGAGGGTAAGAGGCTTATAGGCCGATACGACTCAGGATCATCTTCCGGCTTTCCAGGCTTGTGAATCATCAAAATAGCAGCCATTTTCCACTGTCTTGGGAAACTTGGATCCTTAAAATAGCATTAAAGATTAGTGCTATATATATTATCGGCTTTATAGGTAAAACCTTTACCGTGGCATGACAAAGCCTGTCAATTCCTGGAGCTTTATGCTTCGGCAGTAATTTAATTATTTCAAGGATTTCTTCTATCCTTATTGGCTTAATAGACCAAGACATCTGCAATGGCATTTGTAGGTACTATTGAGTCTCTCTTATTTGTTCTGTCGTGGCGAAGTCGTAAGGAGTGAAGCGATCCTCTAGGTGGAAGCCGAATGCATTAGCATGTTTCACTTCAGTTTTTGCAAATTCCCCACCTGGACAGCGTACGGGTACCCATCGAAGTGGTTGTCGCTTAAGCGCTTTTGAGCACTTCCCCAGCGAATAGTTTGCATCAACGGTGTAGTCCATGGAGGATAATTTTTGCTCAAAGAAATCACTTCTGAGTTCCCTTAAGATGACTTTGAGTTGCTTTGCTGCTCGGTTCCACAAGATTCTGTCCCATGGATCCTGAGTTCGAATTGCTCTTCTTCGAAGGCGTCTCTTAGTTCTGATAAGTTCTCTGGCCTCTCTTGTTAGAACAATATCATAACTTCTGGGGCGTACCTCGGGCTCAGACGGCGTAGAAGCAGAAGCGGCTCTATATATATTTTGCGTTAGACTGTCTACTGCGTTCTCGATGTCTTCCTTAGAGCTCAGAACCGTATTTATTTTGAGAGAGTTTTCCAGATGTTGTCTGAAAACAAGCAGATCAGTTCGGCTGTTTATTAACCGAGAGCATGGTCTAACATAGGCACCTTCTGGTTGTAGAGTAGCCACAAGGGCTACATGATCGGAGTCTAGATCCCAATTTTCAGAAATACTAGTTCTGTCTAAGTTTATCCCATGGTACACAGCAAAATCAAAGCAGGTAGGTCTGTGACTGGGCACATGTGGGTATCTAGTTGGTGAACCTGTTGCAAGGATATAAGCACCTCTGGCTGAAATGTCTTCTGCTAGTTCTCGACCTCTGGGTGGATTGTACGTATCACCCCATAGCCAATGTCGGGCGTTCCAGTCCCCACCAACGAAATACCTTTGTCCACAAGAGACAAGTATGTCACTGAAGTGCCTTTCCTCAATTCTATTTGTTGGTGGACAGTAAATCGCGCTAAATTCCATATCTCCCAGCCCGGTGGAGACCTTGACTGAAGACATCTGAATAGTTCTCGTTTCAATAACTCTTTGCGGGAAATGACGAAGAGAGCTTCTCACCAGTACTGCTGCTCCTCCCATTCCGTGATTATGGCTTAAAGGTTTGTATGCGGGAAAAAAGCTATACCCATATATCTTAACTGTGTTCCCTCTGTTGAGTCTGATCTCGTTTAGGAGAAGAATGTCAATGCCGTTGTTGTGTGCGAAGAGCTCGACTTCTCTGGCTTTACCTGAAATACCATTTACATTCCAGATAAGAATCTTCAGAGGGTTCATTGTGATGGTAAAGCGTTACTATGGAGTTGGGGAGCCGATGTATCCCCAGTCCGTTGCTTCAGCATATTGGCCATTTCAAAAACAATTTTTTCCAGCCTTTCGAGTCGTTGACTATTCAACTTGTTTTGTTGTTGTTGCTCCTGTTGCTGCTGCTGTAGCCACGATAGGAATTGCTGCTGTTGAAGCTGTTGCTGACACTTCATAAATTGTTCCTGATGCTGTGCCAATATTGACTGAACGTCAAGCGGGTGTTGCTGCTTAATATTAGTTCCCTTTAATTGTACATTATGTAGACGAGGCTGGGCTGTTGTATTGCCATTTCTTGCAATATCTGCGTAGGACAAGCTCCCAGTATGATCTTTGGGAGTGCTAGCTATTGCATGCTGCTGTTTTTGCTGGGGTTGTTGTTGGTTTGTTGCACTTTTATCAAACCTGGCTTGCTTAGGTTGTTGCTTCTTTACAGTGCCCATTGATCGTCGAAGATACTCCTGGTAAAACTGGCAATCCTTGTAACTTGCCGTGTGATTTCCTCCACAGTGTATACAGATAGGCTGTTGATCATTGGGAAGTACGCATAGCTTGGTTAAGTGATTTTCACCACATCGAGCACAGTTGGGATGACGACGACAGTATTTAGCTGTGTGGCCGAATTCCTGACAACGTATGCATTGAGCAATTTCAGATGATTTACGCATTCTTTCTATCCGCACTTTCTGTCGGCATATTGTGTTAATATCGTATATGTCATTAATTTTTGCACAGGTCTTTATATTAATGAAGAATATATTAAGTTTTTCTTCTCTATTTCTCCTGGATCTTGGGTTGTGTACTTGTAGAACATCAAAGCCATATGTTTTAAAGTTGTCGATAATTTCGTAGGTTAACAACTATTCTGTGAGGCTTCTCTTCCTTCATTTGGTACGTATGGAATTCAATTCCCGAATTATCAAAAAGATTAACAATGGCTCTGTAAGTATCAGAGTCTTTGGGTAATATTCTCACTGTTTCCCCTTGATTGACTTTAACTGTTAAATTATCTAGGCTAGTGACCTCTGTAATGAGCTCATAGAGATAATATAATATAATATATAATATATAATATATAATTATATATTATATATATATATAATATATAATATATAATATATAATATATAATATATAATATATAATATATAATATATAATATATAATATATATAATATATAATATATAATATATAATATATAATATATAATATATAATATATAATATATAATATATAATATATAATATATAATATATAATATATAATATATAATATATTATATAATATATAATATATAATATATTATATAATATATAATATAATATATTATATATATATATATAATATATAATATATAATATATTATATATATATTATATAATATTAATATATATTATATATAATATATAATATATAATATATAATATATAATATATAATATATAATATATAATATATAATATATAATATATAATATATAATATATAATATATAATATATAATATATAATATATAATATATAATATATAATATATAATATATAATATATAATATATAATATATAATATATAATATATAATATATAATATATAATATATAATATATAATATATAATATATAATATATAATATATAATATATAATATATAATATAAGTTAATGCAAGTTGCACTTGCATCAGGGTTCTCGGCACTCGCTGCCGCATACCTCACCTTGATATGACAACCAACATGCTGTGGTTCTCCAAATAATAGTCAAGATAGTTAAGAGGGTTCGAGTTTACGATTAGCTTTATTTTAAGATTCAGTTCGCGATCTGCTAGCGGTTCCGTTATGTGTCCGTTCGAGACTGACTTCCTCTTCTCCCGCCCCGCTGCTTTTATATACGCTTCCCCCGTTGACCCCTCTACACCACCCTGAGTGCGACCAACGGCACTTGTTCCGAATGCACACATACACAAACATGTTACTAGACAGGCCCCGAGTCGCCTGCTGACGGGGCCCGAAAACACGAGAGCCGAGCGCTAGTGAGACCTGACGAAGGGCGCAAGAAGAGGGTTCGTAACTTACACAAACATGTTACTAGACAGGCCCCGAGTCGCCTGCTGACGGGGCCCGAAAACACGAGAGCCGAGCGCTGGTGAGACCTGACGAAGAGCGCAAGAAGAGGGTTCATAACTCCTCCCCCCTCAAGATCTGCGTCCCGCAGATTAGTGAGCCTTGTTCAGCTCGGTTTGGCCCAATGCTTCTAAGTTTGCAGCAATCTCGCGGACATCGGGCATTCCTTTGGTGGACATCAGCTTCTTCCATAGGAAATAAAAGCCTAGGAATATGCAGATTGCGAGTGCCGCTTCGGTGAGAAGAGAGGCTAGTAGCTCACTCGCCATGTTGGACATCTTTTCCAAATTCTTCATGCTCACGTCGTGGACGTATTCCAGAGAAAGTTGAAAGTTGCTGGCCGTTATGTGGCTCAACACGGCCGGCATCGCCATTAGATGACTGACCGAGTAACTGGAATAGTTTTGACCGTTGACCATTATCGTCTCATTGTCGAATTGGATGATAAAGGAGCCGATCAGGTCGTAGTTCTTTGCTGCCGTTCTTAGAGTTCCGTTGAAGTTGGTCAGGAGGAGCATTCCATCGTCGACTTGCTTAACCACTCGTTGGTTACTTCTTTGATATGAGCATTTGGCCTGGCCGCCCTTCAGTAGCCGAGGGATACAGCTAGCCTCCTCCAGTTTTTGCAGTTCCTCGAAGCCGTCGCTTGCGCGGCCAAGACGGCGTTCCAATCAGCAGCATCTGGAGATCCAGCTACCCATTTCCAAGCCGACCCAGCCAGTCCAGTGAGCGGGATTTGCGCCGCATGCAGAAATCGAGCTTACAAAAAGACAATTCGTAAATATCTGGTCGTCTAAGTTGTTCTAAGACTACGTAGTGTGTGGGGGTACGGTACATTTTGTGTACTTATATTTTTATTTTTTTATATTTCTTATTTCTTATTTCTTATAATCTGTATTTATATTATTTTTTATATTTTTTTTGTATTTCTTTTTGTATTTCTTAACTCATTTTTTTTTTTTTTTTTTTTTTTTTTTATTAATGTTTTTTTTTATATAGGGTATGGGTGCAATATTTCATTAGCTGCCACAACTTACTTTTATTACTTTCGTTATTCTTTTTCGCGTTTCTTTTTTAAATGTGAAAACCACGTCTCAATTTCTTAGATCAGATTTGTGGAAAATTTTTCCTGATCTGGTTTTAACTGTTACCTTGTCGTCTTCCTGTACCTTTTCGCATCTGAACCTCGCTTTTTCCTTTGTTTTTATTTGCTTATTTGCAACAAAAACTTCATCTCCCGGCCCATAAGACTTTGGCTCGTCCCTATTTTTATTCCGAGCCATATTACCTCTAATTTGCTTATACTCAATTAAGCCCTTGATGTCCTCTAAAGTCTGCCGCCGGAAATCTGTCAGACCCTGATAGTTTACCCTTGACGAGCGGTCGAAAAAAACGTCTGCTGGTTTTCGATTCGTTACCGAGTGAACGGAAGTGTTGTAGCGGTCCACTGCTATGTGTACCAGCTCAACGGGTTTGAAGGTAGGGAGCTCATCTTTAAGGCAACGATAAATTTCTAGGAACGTAGAGTGGAATCTCTCGACTTGACCATTTACTTCGCTCTTCTGGGTTGGAGCATAATACAGATCGATATCTAGAGACCGAAGATAGTTGAGCACTGTGGGGCATAACAACCCTCGCTCGTTATCCGAAACCAAGACCTTAGGGGCGGTGAAGTAATGTAGGGCCTCCACCAAAGTTTCTCGCAAATGCACAGATGCTTTTGACTGCAGATGGAAAAGTTTGGCAAACTTGCTAAATTTGTCAATACAACTTAGGTATAACCTTTTTTCGAGCGCAAAAATGTCGATGTGAAGTATTTCACATGGGTAGTTAGGAATTGGCGTAGGTTGTAGGTTTGGTTTGTTAGGGTGTCTCTCGTACTTGTAGAGTTTGCAACACTGACATGAGGAAGTTTGCAGACGGATCGTACTGGACATCCGCGGGAAATAATATTTTTCTAAAAGTTGGAGACGAATCTCCGTAGGGCCCCTATGTGCTCTACGGTGTTCTTTTTCAATTATTTCACAAATTTCCTCTGCGCCAGACACGTCCGCCACTAGGCGCTGCGTTATCCGAATTTTGTATAAAAGAAAATTCGATAAGCAGATGGACTGAAAGCGTTGCAAATGTGCTTCCGGGATTTTGACGCCGTTAATTATTACAGGTCGTAGACACGATTGTAACGAGTTGGTTAAATCGGCAAGTGATCCGTCTTTGAGAGGAATCAGATGGCGAGTATAACCTGGGAACGGGTGCTCGCATAAGTATTCTGACCTGGTTGTGTCAAAAATGAGTTGATTCTTGAAAACGTTGATTGGAGATTCAACGTGGGGAATCAATCGTGAACTGTCATGTGAAGCGCTATGGGCAGTAGCCAAAGACTGCATGTCATCCTCGGGATTAGCATCTAAATCGGTACTCAACTGGTTAAGCTGAGGCGGAATGCGTGAAAGCGCGTCAGCCACCACATTAGATTTCCCAGGCTTGTAGATGAGTTCGCAGTTGTATTCCTCTATACGAGCCTTCCAGCGTTTTAGCTTCGCATTGAAATTTCTGTTGCCTAGGGCAAACGTTAGAGGTTGATGGTCAGTATATACTTTAATAGTACCAGCGCCATATAAGTAAGCCCGAAGATTGTCCAATGACCAAATTATCGCGAGCATTTCCTTTTCGATAGTAGCGTAGTTTTCCTCCGTCTTATTTAATGAACGGGAAATGTACGCTATCGGCCTATCTCTACCCTGGCCGTCCTGTGAGAGGACAGCTCCGATGGCCCAGTTAGAAGCGTCCGTGGTTAGATGGAAAGGTTTAGTGAAACATGGGAACGCCAGTATTTCAGAAGAACAGAGAATTGATTTTAAATCATTAAAAGACTGTAGAGCCGTCTCGTCTAATGTAATTGGCACTTTGCTTGATTGTGAAGACTTTATATTAGCGTACAATCCACGGGTCAAGTTTGTAAGGGGCTTTGCTACCTTCGCATAGTCCTGAATGAACTTCCTGTAGTACGAGGTCATGCCTAGAAATCTTTTTAACTCCTTAACAGAGGTCGGAGGAGGCATTTCGCTAATCGCTCTGACCTTTTTCGGATCTGCCTTAATGCCATCGTCCGTGACGATATATCCTAAAAATTCTACCTGCGTGTCTAAAAAATGCGACTTCTCAAGGTTCACTTGGAGGTTAGCTTTTGATAAACTCGCTAATACCAATCGGAGATTTTTCCAGTGTGTGTCATAATCTTCACTGAAGACGATGATATCGTCAATATAAACGTAGCAGACCTTGCCAATATGCTCGCGCAAAACATCATCGATCATTCTTTGGAAGATTGCAGGTGCATTCTTCAAACCGAATGGTAGACGGAGGAACTCGTACTTTCCATTTAGAGTAGAGAAAGCTGTCTTTGGAATGTCGCTTTCCTTCATGTGGATTTGATGGAATCCAGAAGTCAAATCTAGGGTGGTAAAGTATTTGGCATTGCCAAGGCTGGCTAGCGTAGCGTTTATATCTGGGATGGGGTAAGTGTCGGGTATGGTGACGGTATTTAACCGCTTGAAATCGACTACCATGCGATATTGTTTTTCTCCGTTTGGTTTAGGTTTCTTCGGGACTATCCAGATAGGGGAATTGTAAGGGCTATTAGAGGGTCGAATTATACCGTCCTGCAGCAGTTCATCGATTTGACGTTCGACTTCTCCGCGCATGTTGACTGGGTAAGGATAACTTTTAGCATAGATCGGGTCTTGTGTGTTTGTCCGGATTTCAGCCTTGACGGCCGTCTCCACGGACATTCCAGGTAAGGGGGGCTCGAAGATGCGGGGAAATTCCCCGAGAAGGGAATTCAAAATTTCTTGTGTACCATCTGGGTGTTCGGCGGCGAGTAGCGGGTTAACGTTTATTGAAGCTCTCGCCAAAAGAGGGATTTTAATTCCTGGGGTTATTATCAAACAATTGTTTTTCCTATGGCTATGGCTTTTAAGTCTTTGAGAGTATCGTCGCCAATGATACCATCAAAGGAATGTAAATTCGGTAGTACGAAAAAGGTAATATCCGAGTCGTTCCCTAGTGGTTTGAAGAATTTACCAACTAGGCGGTGCGTTATCATGATGTTACCCGCAGCGGACAGTACGGAGAAGGGTTTACGGACTGTGGTACACCCGGCTGCAAGTCTTCGCCTTTCTCCCCTCTCCGTAGCATACTCTAAGTACGGTACACTGGAGAGGCGTTGGTCATAAAATTTGCCCCTCCCTCAGTCTCAAGGTTATGTGGAGCATCTGTAGCTCCTTCCACGTTTTTCTGCGGAGGATAATTGTTGCTTCTCTCGACAACTTGAGACTCGTCATCATAGTAACCCTCGTGTGAACGTCGTTGGTTATCTCCACTAGCCGCCGGGGCTAGCGGGGGTGGTGCCAATTCCATGTGGTACAATCTTTGTGCCATGGAATGGGTGTGGAATGGGTTGTTTCCTTCGGACATTCTCTTAATATCGGAGCCTTCTTCCTGGCGACCACTGTATCCTGATTGGTAAGATTGACCCGACCGATTGGATTCCATTTTTATGGCCTGTCTAGGACCCTGAGTTCTGTAGGAGTTTTGCGAAAATCTGCCTGAACCAGGAGAAAAAGGGGTTCGGAACGGTGGCCTGGCCTGATGTTGATATGGGCCTGCGAATCTTGGGGCACCTGACGGTTGATAGTTCTGAGCTGTGAAATTTCTTGACATTACATTCTGCAATCCCATACAAAAAGAGTAAGCCTCTGGTAGATTCTTCGGGCTGCGGACAAGTAAGTGTTTGGAACAATCTCCCCCCACTCCTCGGATAAAAACATCCAAAGCCTTGTCTCTATAGGTTTCTATCAAAGCGTTGACTACTTCACGAGGGTGGTTTCTGGCCTTCAAGTTATTTAAGATCAACGAGAGATGGCCATTAACGTCCATATAGAACCTATCTAGTGGTCTAGAACCTTGGGACATAGCGCCGAGCTCATGCTCAAGCGTACGTAAGTCTCGTTTGTCTGCGTAATGCAGCGCCAAGACTCGTTTTATGTCGTCCCAATCGTCGTCTTGGACGCCATAGGCCGCCAAGGCCATGTCGGCGTGTCCCCTTATTTTCTGTCTAATATGCAAGACAATTGCCCTATACAGGGGTCCGGTTTTAATCAAGTCATAGTCGGTCAGTATTGACTGTGCCCTGTTTATCCAAGACAGGTAAGCCTCCTGCCGTCCTTCGAACGCCTGCAGTTCTTTGACGCAGTCATGGAGGACCGATATCTCTCTCAGCTCATACTCGGTGCGTGCGCGCACCAGGGGTTGCGGTTGGTCGACCGTAGGGTCAGCGTTCTTTGCTTTTTCTTTATTTCTCTAAATTTAGCAAATATGGCAATAAAGTTTAATGAAATATTTCACTCACCCTTGTATGCTCTTTATTAGTTTTCGTCGTTTAGGTTGTACCCCTACAGCATGAATATTCTATTGGGATAAGTAAAAAAAGGTGAATTAGTGTATTGTAGAGAATTTGTATTTTATTCATTTCGTTTCGGGAAATTGGGGAAATTGTACTATACTTGTTTTCCTTTGAATTGTGGTGTTGTGCATGTGTTTATACAATTTTTGTGCGCTATTGCATTTTGCAATATTTTTTCCTTGCGTGCGTGCTGTTACAGTTTTTTATTGATGACCTCTAATTTATTTCGGCACTGGGCACTGTGGTTCCGTAGTATCCCTTTTGGCTGGTTGCCTACTAAGGTACGGCCGCCACACAACTTGTTGGGCGGTTTTTTTTGGGTGCATTCCACACCACTTAACGTATCCAACAAGCTGCCACACACCACCTTATCACTCTGGGCGCTCATATTACTCGTACTGCCGCAGGTAAACTGCTGCAATGGTTAATTATTGGTTTATTATACACAATCTTTTGCACTCGCGAATTGGCAAGGAGAAAAAAAAAATTTTCCCACAAGCCGTACCGCCGCAGTGGGTTGATCGTGTTTTAATTATGTTATAGGTATCGTACAACTTTTGCGCTCGGCATGGACGACGTGGCGTCCTCCGGTAGCGGGTCGTTGTTTTATTAATTTAAATTAGGTCTTGGCGCAACATAGGTTTACATTTTTATTTTAGAAATTTTACACCTTTTATTGAATTATGCAATATTTGTTGCGCCCCGGGATGGGCGTAGTTCCCCCGGCAGCGGGTAATTGCTATTTTATCATTTTATACACAGCTCACGCAACACTTCTTTTTCTTTTATGGATTTCAGATCTTAATCTGACTTATGCACACCACCACTATTTTTACGCACAAATTTCCACAATTTTTTCGTATCACTTTTATCGGCCGGACATTGCCGGTCCCTGCTTGGGCGCCAGTTAATGCAAGTTGCACTTGCATCAGGGTTCTCGGCACTCGCTGCCGCATACCTCACCTTGATATGACAACCAACATGCTGTGGTTCTCCAAATAATAGTCAAGATAGTTAAGAGGGTTCGAGTTTACGATTAGCTTTATTTTAAGATTCAGTTCGCGATCTGCTAGCGGTTCCGTTATGTGTCCGTTCGAGACTGACTTCCTCTTCTCCCGCCCCGCTGCTTTTATATACGCTTCCCCCTTTGACCCCTCTACACCACCCTGAGTGCGACCAACGGCACTTGTTCCGAATGCACACATACACAAACATGTTACTAGACAGGCCCCGAGTCGCCTGCTGACGGGGCCCGAAAACACGAGAGCCGAGCGCTGGTGAGTCCTGACGAAGAGCGCAAGAAGAGGGTTCGTAACTTACACGAACATGTTACTAGACAGGCCCCGAGTCGCCTGCTGACGGGGCCCGAAAACACGAGAGCCGAGCGCTGGTGAGACCTGACGAAGGGCTGATGTCTCTCCTGACGTAGGGCACTTAAGGGGCCACTAGAGCCATGCTCTTAAGGAAAGTGGTCTAAGGTAGGGTAGGGCAATGCGCGAACACGATTCCACCAGTGCTTCGCAGGCGAAAAATTCTCAAACTTTCCTCCCTTTCTAGAACTGTCCGCTTCCGAAGGTATTAATTTGCTTCCTCCGATTATGTATTCTAGCTCCTTCATTTAGTTGTTGTTGCAAGCACGCTCAATTTCTTAATCTTATTAATTGTTGTCTGTAACGAAAGAGCTCTGTACAAGCAAGACCACCACACCCATTGCCATGAGCTAGAGGCGGCCTCTAAAGCGTGCGCCCGCAAGTACAGGTTCTCCAGTCTTTCACCATTTTTATTCGTTACACGTTACTGTTTAGTTAATCTAATAATAAATAAGATAAAGTGGCGGCCAACGTGGGGCCTTAGTGAGTTTTTTTTTTAAATTCATTAAGACTCGCGAATGAATATCTTCAATACTTTCTTTACATTTTCCGTCTCACTTCCAAAAATGTTTGTATTTAGAATTGGTTGTGGATTACACGTCAAGTCAATACTAATATTGCTGATTGCCCATATTTAAGACTGATCCCAAAAATTTTCCTAAGTGAAGGAAAAGGAAATGTGGATTTTGCTGAGGAAAACAGAATAACAGTAACTTCGGTTAGGTTTCTGTCCCGGTTTTATCTACTTCCTTGAGCTAACTAAACGCTATTCTAAAAAAAAGATCATTAACGTAACATGACGGTAAATCTTCGCGTTACTCAAGAGAAATGCAAGATCCTCATATAGTTGACGATTTTCCTCCTTTTTACTATTCGTTTTAAATAAGATAGAGTTTCCTCTAGGTTGGAATATTCGTGCCAAGGAAAAGGCACGATGCAGGACTTCACTGTTACACCTACTGGTGGTGTTGAAATTTAGGCTAACATGGAATATCTTCTTTTCACGAAACTGCTTCTACGCCTTCGTGAGAATTTTGAGCCAAAATAATAGACAGCCCTACGAAAGGAGAACATCAAGCCAAGAGTTCAGATTTATTATCTTTTCGCACCTTATCGTTGATATTTTACGTATAAGTTTATTCTATTTTTGCTCGCCATTTTTGAACCTGTAATTTTTCGCAAGTATGATGGGGTTAGACCGATCACCAACTAGGAAATCTCCTAGTGTCTCAAACCCTGTTTGTAAATTATGTGCAGCCGAGATCAGCACACAAGACTTGTATGTGACAACCTGTCACCATGAATTTCACAGGGAGTGCATTGGCAATCATTTTAAAAAAACTAACAAACTAACCTGTAGGCCTCCAGCCGAAGCGACCGAAAGGGTAGGGAGAGAAACTCGCAGTAAAACTAAAAATCTTCCACCCGCAACCTTCGACATCAGCCAGCGGTGCTAACGCAAATGAAGCTAGTTCAAGCGCTGTAAGTGCTAATGCAGTAGCTTTGTTAGCCATGGAGCGTAGGCTTCTAGCAACGTTGTCAGAGAAGATGGCTGATCTAGTACAAAACGCTATCACCTCAAGCATGCAGCGAATAATGCCCACTCCGAGTCCAGCTGTAGTCGTTACAGCCAGTGAAATGTCCGCTGATCACCCAAATGCCTATAAGAGGCAGTATTTAGCATCGCCAAATCCTGTTCCTTCTCCACGAAGCGCTTCTTCCGATTTGTTTGATCGGCCAGATAAAGTCGTCCACATATTAAATGGTTGGAAAATAAAATATTCTGGTGTAGGAGTGTCAGTGGACAACTTTATATACAGAGTCGAAGCGCTTACAAGGCAGACATTGAATGGAAATTTCAACTTGTTATGTAGGAACATAAGTGTATTGTTTGAAGGCAAGGCTAACGACTTCTTTTGGCGTTATCATAAAGCCAACGGTGAAATCCTGTGGGAGAGCTTTTGTACAGCCCTACGACTGCAAGTTCGACAGAGTCGCGACGATGGGGACTTATAAGAACTGATCAGGAATACCAAACAAAAACCAAGTGAAACTTTTGATAGTTTCTACGACACGGTATCCGAGTTAGTCGACCAGCTAGAACAGCCTTGGACAGCCAACAAACTTGTCCGCGTGCTAAGAAATAACCTTCGTCCTGAGATCCGCCACGAAATTCTAAACTTAGAGGTCCGAACGGTGTCAGAGTTGAGAGAGATTTGTAAGCGAAGGGAGGCATTCCTGGCTGACGTCAGAAGAGGCAGTAGCTACGCGAAAGATACTCCGTTTAAACGCGAGATCTCCGAGGTCTGTCACGAGAGTGAAGATGAGGTGAGGTCAACAAACGAAGCTGAGAACGACATCGAAGCTTTTTCCCTAGTGTGTTGGAATTGCCGAGTCGAAGGACACCGATACCAAGAATGTATAGCCGAAAGACGAGTGTTTTGTTACGGGTGTGGTGCAGCAAACACCTACAAACCAAGTTGTAGAAAATGTTCAAAGAACTTCAAGGTCGGCATGTCGAAGTTGCCAGTCAAACCGAAGACTTCGAATGCCGCAAGGAATCAGTCGACAATGACCGATCAGTAGAGAACACCGATAAAAGTGTGTCTCTACCCCTCCCTGACGTACCAATTAAACCGGCTATTAGACTGCTTCACAGCAAAATTTCGGAATTACGAAACGTCTGCATTTCGGATTCCAGAAAAACTCCTGCAATTCTTAAACGGAAATCTCGTAGTGCTGGACGCTTGAAATTGTTCTGGAAGAACGTAAAAAAATGTAAAGCCAGTTTGGATTACATCAGTTATATTCCAACAGGAGCTCGAGACCCTCGACCGTTCTTACCGATTCGCTTATTGAATCGCCTGGTCTACGGATTGTTGGATTCAGGCGCATCGATTAGTTGTATTGGAGAAGGGTTAGTGCAAGCTGCGATGGAAAACGAAAAGTTTAAGTCGTTAATAGGAGAAGCTGCGACAGCAGACGGGAATTCTCAACGTATAGTAGGACTGCTAAAAATAGAAGTGGAATACGGTGACATCAAAAAGCTTTTGAAGTTGTATGTCGTGCCATCGTTAAAACAGGATCTCTATTTGGGAATTGACTTTTGGAAACTATATGACCTCCTTCCTGCTAATTTGAAAATAGCTGAGATATTGTCGCCTGAGCCCAACCAGCAAACGGTGGTGGATCAGCACGAGTTATGTGCAGGTGACCAAGCCAAGTTGGCCAATGTAATCAACTGTTTTCCTTCCTTTAGCCAGGAAGGGTTAGGTAAGACGAATTTGGTCTCTCATTCGATCGATGTGGGCACCGCTAGGCCTGTGAAGCAACGGAATTTCCCTGTCTCCCCCGCCGTCGAAAAAGCAATATATGCGGAAATCGACCGGATGTTCGCCGATCGTGATGGTGACTAAACCAGGCAAAGTCAGAATTTGTCTTGACTGTCGCACGGTTAATAGTTTTACGGAGAAGGATGCATATCCGTTACCCCAAATAAACGGGATACTGAGTCGTCTGCCGAGAGCCGAGTACATATCGAGCCTAGATCTGAAGGATGCATATTGGCAGGTCCCTTTGGATCCTAAGTCTCGGGACAAAACAGCTTTTACCGTCCCGGGTAGACCGTTATATCAGTTTAAAGTCATGCCGTTCGGGTTGTGTAACGCCACGAGCACCATGTCACGGTTGATGGACAAAGTAGTGCCGGCTCATTTGAGAAACGAGGTTTTTATCTATTTAGACGACCTACTGGTAGTATCTTCTTGCTTTGAGAGCCATTTGAATGTACTGAGGGAGTTAGCCCTGCAGATACAGCGAGCGGGCTTAACGCTAAACGTCGCCAAAAGTCACTTTTGTATGCGACGAGTTCGCTATTTGGGCCACATTATCGGAGACGGTGGAATTCGCACAGACGTACAGGTACTCCAGTCATCCATCGGTTTAATTCGTTACACGTTACAGTTTAGTTAAGTATAATAATAAATAAGTTAAAGTTTTTAATCCTTTAATCCTTTCTTTACATTTTCCGTCTCACTTCCAAAAATTTTTGTGTTTAGAATTGGTTGTGGATTACACGTCAAGTCAATACTAATATTGCTGATTGCCCATCTTTAAGACTGATCCCAAAAATTTTCCTAAGTGAAGCAAAAGGAAATGTGGATTTTGCTGAGGAAAACAGAGTAACAGTAACTTCGGTTAGGTTTCTGTCCCGGTTTTATCTACTTCCTTGAGCTAACTAAACGCTATTCTAAAAAAAAGATCATTAACGTAACATGACGGTAAATCTTCGCGTTACTCAAGAGAAATGCAAGATCCTCATATAGTTGACGATTTTCCTCCTTTTTACTATTCGTTTTAAATAAGATAGAGTTTCCTCTAGGTTGGAATATTCGTGCCAAGGAAAAGGCACGATGCAGGACTTCACTGTTACACCTACTGTGTTGAAATTTAGGCTAACATGGAATATCTTCTTTTCACGAAACTCCTTCTACGCCTTCGTGAGAATTTTGAGCCAAAATAATAGACAGCCCTACGAAAGGAGAACATCAAGCCAAGAGTTCAGATTTATTATCTTTTCGCACCTTATCGTTGATATTTTACGTATAAGTTTATTCTATTTTTGCTCGCCATTTTTGAACCTGTAATTTTTCGCAAGTATGATGGGGTTAGACCGATCACCAACTAGGAAATCTCCTAGTGTCTCAAACCCTGTTTGTAAATTATGTGCAGCCGAGATCAGCACACAAGACTTGTATGTGACAACCTGTCACCATGAATTTCACAGGGAGTGCATTGGCAATCATTTTAAAAAAACTAACAAACTAACCTGTAGGCCTCCAGCCGAAGCGACCGAAAGGGTAGGGAGAGAAACTCGCAGTAAAACTAAAAATCTTCCACCCGCAACCTTCGACATCAGCCAGCGGTGCTAACGCAAATGAAGCTAGTTCAAGCGCTGTAAGTGCTAATGCAGTAGCTTTGTTAGCCATGGAGCGTAGGCTTCTAGCAACGTTGTCAGAGAAGATGGCTGATCTAGTACAAAACGCTATCACCTCAAGCATGCAGCGAATAATGCCCACTCCGAGTCCAGCTGTAGTCGTTACAGCCAGTGAAATGTCCGCTGATCACCCAAATGCCTATGAGAGGCAGTATTTAGCATCGCCAAATCCTGTTCCTTCTCCACGAAGCGCTTCTTCCGATTTGTTTGATCGGCCAGATAAAGTCGTCCACATATTAAATGGTTGGAAAATAAAATATTCTGGTGTAGGAGTGTCAGTGGACAACTTTATATACAGAGTCGAAGCGCTTACAAGGCAGACATTGAATGGAAATTTCAACTTGTTATGTAGGAACATAAGTGTATTGTTTGAAGGCAAGGCTAACGACTTCTTTTGGCGTTATCATAAAGCCAACGGTGAAATCCTGTGGGAGAGCTTTTGTACAGCCCTACGACTGCAATTTCGACAGAGTCGAGACGATGGGGACATAGAAGAGCTGATTAGGAATACCAAACAAAAACCAAATGAAACTTTTGATAGTTTCTACGACACGGTATCCGAGTTAGTCGACCAGCTAGAACAGCCTTGGACAGCCAACAAACTTGTCCGCGTGCTAAGAAGTAACCTTCGTCCTGAGATCCGCCACGAAATTCTAAACTTAGATGTCCGAACGGTGTCGGAGTTGAGAGAGATTTGTAAGCGAAGGGAGGCATTCCTGGCTGACGTCAGAAGATGCAGTAGCTACGCGAAAGATACTCCGTTTAAACGCGAGATCTTCCAGGTCTGTTAGGAGAGTGAAGATGAGGTGAGGTCAACATACGAAGGTGAGAACGACATTGAAGCTTTTTCCCTAGTGTGTCGGAATTGCCGAGTCGAAGGACACCGATACCAAGAATGTATAGCCGAAAGACGAGTGTTTTGTTACGGGTGTGGTGCAGCAAACACCTACAAACCAAGTTGTAGAAAATGTTCAAAGAACTTCAAGGTCGGCATGTCGAAGTTGCCAGTCAAACCGAAGACTTCGAATGCCGCAAGGAATCAGTCGACAATGACCGATCAGTAGAGAACACCGATAAAAGTGTGTCTCTACCCCTCCCTGACGTACCAATTAAACCGGCTATTAGACTGCTTCACAGAAAAATTTCGGAATTACGGAACGTCTGCATTTCGGATTCAAGAAAAACTCCTACAATTCTTAAACGGAAATCTCGTAGTGCTGGACGGTTGAAATTGTTCTGGAAGAATGTCAAAAAATGTAAAGCCAGTTTGGATTACATCAGTTATATTCCAACAGGACCTCGAGACCCTCGACCGTTTTTACCGATTCGCTTATTGAATCGCCTGGTCTATGGATTGTTGGATTCAGGCGCATCGATTAGTTGTATTGGAGGACGGTAAGTGCAAGCTGCGATGGAAAACGAGAAGTTTAAGTCGTTGAAAGGAGAAGCTGCGACAGCAGACGGGAATTCTCAACGTATAGTAGGACTGCTAAAAATAGAAGTGGAATACGGTGACATCAAAAAGCTTTTGAAGTTGTATGTCGTGCCATCGTTGAAACAGGATCTCTATTTGGGAATTGACTTTTGGAAATTATATGACCTCCTTCCTGCTAAATTGAAAATAGCTGAGATATTGTCGCCTGAGCCCAACCAGCAAACGGTGGTGGATCAGCACGAATTATGTGAAGGTTACAAAGCCAAGTTGGCCAATGTAATCAACTGTTTTCCTTCCTTTAGCCAAGAACGGTTAGGTAAGAAGAATTTGGTCTCTCATTCGATCGATGTGGGCACCGCTAGGCCTGCGAAGCAACGGCATTTCCCTGTCTCCCCCGCCGTCGAAAAAAGCAATGTATGCGGAAATCGACCGGATGTTACGCTTCGGGGTTATAGAAGAGTCTGAGAGTGCTTGGTCTTCGCCGATCGTGATGGTGACTAAACCAGGCAAAGTTAGAATTTGTCTTGACTGTCGCAAGGTTAATAGTTTTACGGAGAAGGATGCATATCCGTTACCCCAAATAAACGGGATACTGAGTCGTTTGCCGAGAGCCGAGTACATATCGAGCCTAGATCTAAAGGATGCATATTGGCAGGTCCCTTTGGAACCTAAATCTCGGGACAAAACAGCTTTTACCGTCCCGGGTAGACCGTTATATCAGTTTAAAGTCATGCCTTTCGGGTTGTGTAACGCCACGAGCACTATGTCACCGTTAATGGACAAAGTAGTGACGGCTTATTTGAGAAACGAGGTTTTTATCTATTTAGACGACCTAGTCACTTTTGTATGCGACGAGTACGCTATTTGGGCCACATTATCGGAGACGGTGGAATTCGCACAGACCCTGAAAAGGTGGACGCGATTATCGATTTTCCATTGCCTAAAAGTTTGAAAGGCTTGCGCAGTTTCATAGGATTGTGCGGATGGTACAGTTTTTTAGATGCTCTAAGTCTATTAACACGCATAATGCAAGGAAACTTATAGTAGTGAGCAGACAATTGCTGCAATCATTATCACACTGTCAATTACAGTAAAAGGAAAGAAGTTATATCTGCCAGCTTCTCAATCTACAACAAAAAAACAAACGGCTAACCAATACATCAAGAGGTAGAAACTGACAAAGGCCCTTGAAGGCGCCTATATCACTGAAGGTCTTAGCCAATCCTTGCAATTCTATTAGGAGAGTCAGGACAAGGCGGTATTGACCCCGCGAGTGCATCGATGGTGGTCATTCATGCAACTCTTTGAGTTCCACGTTGATATCGTAAAGGAAGCCAAATGGCTCATGTTGATTGTTTATCAGGAATCCTGTAGCTGTAGAAGCACAGCCAAATACAAGTAAAGCTGTGGAAGTACGAGTTGACTTGGCAACTATCACACACAACTGGCTAGTATCCGAGCAGCAGCGCGATGAAATATATCAAATATTGTGAGCGAGTAATGAGTGT
Source organism: Drosophila sechellia (assembly GCF_004382195.2). NCBI lineage: Eukaryota > Metazoa > Arthropoda > Insecta > Diptera > Drosophilidae > Drosophila > Drosophila sechellia. The sequence continues at coordinate 27,723,222 of NC_045951.1, forward strand.
GGTAATGAGGATGTTATAGCAGTACAGACTAGCGAACGTTCGTGGCAGAGGCATTGGGTGAGATGCAGTTGGCCATAAATTGCACCACTAATCGGGTGACTCAACACAGTCCCTTAGAATTGTTGACAGGAAAAGAGCCAAGGCCGTAGGAATGTTGACCTCAACGAAAATGGCAGTAGAATAATGATAATGAGTTGTAAGCGGATTGGTATCCAAATGGTCGAGTTTGTGCAGAAGGGAGCGTGTACTCCAATTGGAAAGTGTATAGATTGAAATGACATTTGACGACTAGTGTAAGATAGCCAGACGATTGAGCTTGAGTAGAAGAGAGCTGTACTCTAACGTTAAGTTGAAGAATATCCTACTAAGCTAATCTCTGATGAAATGTATGGTTGATAGCCAAATTGTTGGGTTTGTGCGGAAGAGAGAGTTGACTCTAGAGGAGATTGATAGGTTTATCCCGCAACCTAACATTTGAAGACACAAGAAGTTTTTTTTTTTTTTTTTATTAATATTTATTAAGTGAAGAATCCGTACTCATATATTGTATCTTAACATCACAGTGTGGAGAAATATTCTTATCAATTACCAAACACTATAAAATAAATAAGTGGAGTAGGAACATAAATGAAGAGTTTTTACTGCTGCCAATTGTCTTGGCGAAGCCTTGCCGTTTAAGTCTTCTCAGAGGTCGAGCGGGATGAGACGTCTTGCAAGAAGACTGCTATGGCTCAGTAATCTGTCACTATATCGACTTGTATGTCTCCCAATTTGTGTCTCAACTGTGTGAATATTGAGGTCTTTATGGATGTAGAGTTACGTACATACCAGGGACAGTTGGTTATTTGCTACGGAAAGTTAAGTTGAATGATATGAGTGATGAAGTCAAGCGATACATTAGTAAAATGAAGAACAAAGGATACAATGAAGTTTATGTTGAGTTAAGCAACATGAGGACGACTCGTCATATAAAAGATTACATTCGTAGATGCCATAAATGCCAAATTTCAAAAACAACGACACACACAAAGAGCCCAAATGACTAACACAGAGACCCTAACAAATGCTTTCGATATAGTGATATTGGACACCGTTGGTCCCTACTGAAAACGAATATGTCAATGATATATCGTCACACTAATATGTGATTTAACAAAATATCTGGTAGCCATACTGACGCGAACAAGAGCGCAAATACTGTCGCAAAAACTTTATTCGAAAATGTTATACTAAAGTACGGTTCAATGAAGACGTTCATTTCAGACATTTATACCGAGTATAAAAACAAGGTAATTAAAGATATGTGTAAATATATGAAAGTTGAAAATCTAATATCAACCGCATATCACCACCAGACTTTAGGGACAATCGAACGAAGTCATAGAACATTCAATGAATAAATCTTCATACATTTCTGCAGACAAAACTGATTGGTACGTTTGGATACAATATTTTACCTATTGTTTCAACACAAACACCATCAGTCATGCATGAATACTGTCCACACGAACTAGTCTTTGGTAGATTACCAAGACAGCTCTTGGATTTATTAAATATATAGAGTAGAACCACTATATAATGTAGAAGATTACTCTAAGGAACTTAAATTTAGATTAGAAATAGCATATAACCAAAGATACTAGAATAACAAGATGCGTATCGCCATACGATTTTTTGGCACGCGATTTTTTGGTCGTTGCTCTAGAGGTGGCTCCAGGCTCTCCCCGATTTTTTGTTCGAGAGAGAAAGAGCGAAAGCGCTACAGCAAACAGCTCTTTTCTACGCATACAGTGATAGCAGACAACTGTATGTGTGCACACGTATGCTCATCATTGTAAATTTGACAAATTTGGCCTTCACCTAAGAGGTTTGTTGACTTTAAATCTATATTATATTTTATCAATTGGCACCATGCGAAAAATTCTTGTTTTGCATGCCTTAAGTTATTATTATTTAAATATAGTTTAGAAATAGTAATAGCCGAATCTATGTACATCACAAAAAAAATTTCGAAAATGACTTTATATTAGAATACTTTCATTAGGGTATTAAGCTTGCGACGTGAGAAAAATTAATAAGGCAGTGATTGTTGAGTGCTTGTGTCCGCACTTCGTGCCTCGGACTTCGGGAAATTAAAGGCACCATCTGATTTATTTTTTAATATTTGCAAAACACATTAATGTTTTTAAAAATATTTTTAAAAATAATAAAAAACAAATGTGTATAAAAAAATTTATTGTTGAGCAATGCATTAAGTGCACAATGAAAGTAGTGCTTCTCATTATGGTTTATGAAAATAATGAATGTTATGCTTTTTAAGATTAGCAAGTGGACTGTGATGATAGCTAATAGACAAAAAAAAGCCAAGCAAAAAAAAGGAAAACCCAAAGTTTAAGTATAATATAAGTATATAATTAGAAACAAATCAACATTTCAAACAATATATATTTTGTAACACAATATATTAACACTAAAACCAAATGACTCGATATATTACGTAATTTCCACAAGAACTACGTAAGAACTCCAGCGACCCAGTAATACGATCTAACGCTTATACAAATTGCATGCACTTTGCAGCAAAAGTGGTCAATTCCTTCTGCACACATATGTGTATGTAAATTATGAAATTGCGTGCTCCAGAGACGTTGGTTGGACGTCTTGCGTCAGGGTCTTCTTCTGAAGATTACGTTGGAGGCTTGACTTCGCCCCCTTAGGTATATTGACTAGCCTTGTGGCGTAGCAATTTAGATAATAAATACAATTATTATTTGCGGCTTTAAGCCGGAGCACGTTCTGATTTATTCGGAGCTAAGTTTACCTAACAGCAATGCATCGCGCCATCAAGACGATTCGGCAAAGCCGACACAGCATTCCTTGCAGCGTGAAGCAACACTCCGAATAAGAAGAGTTAGCTTTCCGTTGCCGGACGTTCTTTGCGCAGAGCGCTGAACTCAATTCTGTCGCGTCAGCATTCTATACATAGAGCTACTTAGATGCTATGAATTATTATGTTAAGCGTTGTTAACTTGTATAGATGTAAGTAAGAATACATAGATATAAGCAATGTATGTGCTGGTTAGCTGAACCCAACTTCCGCACACTTTGATTATTCAAATAAAGAACCTTGAACAGAGCAAAAGCTCTTCTATTCTTATAAAAATTAACATTTTACAATAGAAAGGGACCGAGTGAATTGAATAGAGTGAATTGGAGTACACTCCAATGGCAATGGCCGTTGTTCCTAAATCTAAATAATAAATTTCGTCATAAGTCTAAATAACTAAATGGGAAATCTTAAAGAACACAAAAAATTTGTTACACTTATAAGCTCTACTGCTTGTTTAATAAAAACCATAAATGAAGAACTACATATATATATAATTGACATATCCATAAGTCCCTAAAACTTAAGCATATGCCTACACATCACTACACACCACTACACATACAGTATGTACACCCAAATACATCCCTATGTACCCAACAATATCCGATAAGAACAAATTGTAATAAGATCCTCAAAACCAAGGTTGAATGGAAAAAACATAGAACCATAATGAACTGTCATAAGATCCTCCAAACCAAGGTTGAGTGGAAAAATCCCAACTCCAATAACCACCCACAAGTAGACTAAACATCACGTCCCCACGTTCAAACTTCGGACTCGCAGTCCGAAAACAAAAGTATCAAATTATAAGCCAAACCCTTGTATCCAAGAGCAAATGCACTTGATCCAAGAGAAGCATAGAACAATTGAAAGTCAGAAGCTTTTTCTCTTCATTTGATCATTTCCTTAAGTCCAAAGTCCATATTGGAAAAGCTCGATACCGAGGCTTGAACGTAACCAAATCAGAATAAGAAATTGAGTTCAGTTTGAGACCTAATTGTAATCGGTCGGTGTTCTTCAACAAAAAACATATTGTAATTATTCAGTTAAATAAATTATATTTTTTTAACTTATGAGTATTACGACTAATTAATTGGCGCAGTCGGTAGGATCTAAAGAAAAATAAAAGAGTCCTTTTAGTACGTACTAATCAACTGAAGGATACGCTATACAACTAGCTATCCAAGATTAGCGAATTAAAACAGTGATTCTAAATATTTTTGAGATCCGCAAAAGAATCTACGTGAAAGTAGAATTCAAACAAAAATCCCGTCGGTCGGAACCAAAGTTAATTAAAAGACTTTCAATTCCGAAAACCTAATCTAAAAACACAAATATTTAAAACTACAACCGAAGAAAATAAATACATCATGGCAGTCCCACAATTATCAGAAATCCATCTAAACCAACTATTAAACTAAATAAAAGAATTAAATCATTACGATGGTACACCTGGAAAAACTATCTGGATTTGTAAATCAGATAGAACAACTACTCAACTTGTATCCAACACAAGACCCGAGACAAGCACATGTCGTATATGGAGCGGTGAAGAGAATACTAGTGGACGAAGCACTGGAAGTTTGTGACCCAAGAGAGAGCTACAACATGGATAGAAATGAAGGAAGCACTAGCAATGGCATTCAAGGATCACAGGCCATATACAACAATCATGAGACAACTAGAGGAAACACCATACCCAGGAAGCATCAGTAAGTTCATAGAAAGACTAGAGATACAATATTGGATTATATTTGATAAGTTAGAGTTAGAAAACGATTCTGTTGTTAAATCAAACTATACAGATATGTTGAACAGGACTGTTAAAACAGTAATAGATCGAAAATTGCCGGATAGATTTACATGACATTAGCACGCAAAGAAATTGATACTATTTACAAATTAAAACGAGCATCAATGGAGGCAGAACTTTACGATGCTAATCCAGAAAATTACCGTCCAAACAAATCAGAAGTGAATAAACATAGGAACAGGGGAAACAATAATCAAAATAATTACCAGAAATATTACAAAATAGAAATCAGAATTATTATCATTCTGGCATGAACCCGAATAATAATACCCAGCCGCCTCAAAATTCAAACCAATTATACCAAAACAAAATCAGTATATACCCCGTCCTATACCAAATCATTTAAGAGGAAATTATCACGCATATAGAAGGGATTTGAATCAAGCCCAACAAAATAATCCTCTTAATTTCCAACCCTCGACTTCGAATAATTTTAATAATCAAAAACCAATAAAAAGACAACGCGAGAGTGAGAGTGACAGTACAGAATGGATGTAAATTTTCATCAAGCTGCCTCGGACACTCAAGCGAAAGAGAAGGACACACCAGTCCCTATGTAGAGATATCCTATCATAATAAAATGTACAAAGGAATGATCGACACAGGATCATCAATAAATATTATAAAGGAAAATTTTGAGAACCTAAAAGAAAACGAAGAAAATCTAACAGTATACACTATTAAAGGTCGATTATACTAAAGAAAAGTATAACAATAAAACCACTTCAGTCTGTCCGTCCGTTCAGAAATTCTATATCCATAAATTTTCCGACAATTATGATTTCCTGTTAGGTCGAAAATTTAGAAGATACAAAGCAAAAATAAACTACGATAATAATACAATAATCTTAGGTCAAAAACATTTAAGTTTTTGTATGATGAAAAGAAGGGCGAGACCGCATCCAAATGCCTCGACCCACAGCAAAAGATTGATTCCGCTCCTGTGGAGAAAATCGATCCAAAGATGCAAAAGGCTAAGACCACATCTAAAGGCTTAAGTCAAAGCGTCAACAACAAAAGAAAGAGACCGCATCACCTAAATGCCTCATTTCAAATGTTGTTAGTGACACAGTGGACAATGATGTAACACATCTCGATTCCATTGACGACAATATAGTCAACTTCGCGATTAACAATGAGTTACGCGAATGTAACGAGTACAGACTCGAACATTTAAATGTAGAGGAAGTTGAATGTTTAAAGAAGGTCCTATATGAATATAGAGACATTCAGTACAAAGAGGGCGAAAATTTGACCTTCACAAGTACAATTAAACATGTCATCCAAACTCAACATGAAGATCCAGTATACCGTAAACCCTACAATACCCCAAAGTGTTGACCAAGAAGTCAACAAACAAATTAAAGAAATGATAGAACAAGGGATTATTCGCAAATCAAAATCTCCTTACTGTTCCCCTATCTGGGTGGTCCCCAAGAAGGCAGACGCCTCTGGGAAACAAAAATTCAGGTTGGTAGTCGATTACAGGAATCTAAATGAGATAACTGTTAATGACAAATTTCCCATTCCCCGAATGGACGAAATATTGGACAAATTGGGTAGATGCCAATATTTTACGACAATAGATCTAGCTAAGGTTTTCACCAAATACAGATGGATGAAAATTCTATTGCAAAAACTGCTTTTTCCACAAAGCATGGGCATTATGAATATACTCGTATGCCTTTTGGTTTAAAAAATGCTCCAGCTACTTTTCAGAGATGTATGAATAATCTTCTGGAAGATTGATCTACAAAGATTGTTTAGTTTATTTAGACGATATTATTATTTATTCCACTTCATTGGAAGAACATATTTTATCTCTAAAGAAAGTCTTTGAAAAACTGAGAGTAGCCAATTTGAAATTCAGCTAGATAAATGTGAATTCATGAAAAAAAGAAACTGATTCCTAGGACATATCGTCACAACAGATGGCATCAAACCTAACCCAAACAAAACTAAGCAATCACAAACTTTCCATTACCTAAGACACCTAAACAAATAAAGTCATTTTTGGGATTATGTGGATTCTATCGCAAGTTTATTCCTAACTTTGCAAAAATAGTTAAACCCATGACCCTTAAGCTAAAGAAAGGTGCTGTAATAGATACGAAGTGCAAAGACTACATCGAAGCATTGAAAGACTAAAGGTTTTGATAACATCAGATCCGATATTAATCTACCCTGATTTTTCAAAGCCCTTTTCTCTAACAACTGATGCAAGTAATGTAGCTATTGGTGCAGTATTGTCACAGAACCATAAGCCCGTTTGTTATGCTAGCAGAACATTAAACGAACACGAAATTAACTATGCTACTATTGAAAAAGAATTGTTAGCTATAGTTTGGGCAACAAAATATTTTAGGTCATATTTATTCGGAAGGCCATTTGAAATAATGATGATCACAAGCCACGGTATGGCTCAATAATATCAAAGAACCTAACATGAAACTACAAAGATGGAAAATCAAACTTAATGAATTTGATTATAAATTAAAATATCTTCCAGGCAAAGAAAATCATGTCGCATGCTCTTTCCCGCACAAAGATAGAAGAAGTCATGGTTGGTGAAGTCGCAAACAGCGCAAACGCAACTATACATAGTGCCAATGAAGATAATTTGAATTATATATCCATAACAGAAAGACCAATCAATTTCTTCTCTAGACAAATAGAGATAGAAAAAGGCGACAATGAAACAACAAGTGTAACTCATTACTTTCAAAAATTAAAGATTAAAATAATTTATAAAGAAATGACACTTGAATTCGCCAAAAATCTCATTAAGGAATATGTGTGTACCAAGAAAAGTGCAATTTACTTCCCTAATGACGAGATTTTCTGATTTTCAAAGGGCATTTACCGAAATCATAGCAACCAAGCTAATTGACATACTAACTTATGCGGAATTTAAGGACTTAATCCTAAAGAAGCATAAGGAACTTTTACATCCAGGTATTGAAAAACCGTTAATTGGTTTAAAGAAAAATACTACTACCCCGATAGTCAAAAGCTAATCCAAAACATTATCAATGAATGTGAAATCTGTAATCTTGCAAAAACAGAACATCGAGACACAAAATTGACATACGAAACAACACCTGAAATATTTAACACAAGGGAAAAATACGTGATAGATTTTTATCTCACAGGAAAACCAAATCTTCCTATTTGTATTGATATTTATTCGAAATTTGCCTCCCTAGTAGAAGTAAAAAGTAGAGATTGGCTAGAGCAAAAAGAGCCATTACAAAAATATTCAATGACATGGGAAAGCCGCAGGAAATTAAAGCAGACAAAGATTCAGCTTTTATGTGCATAGCTTTACAAAATTGGTTAAGATCCGAAAGGTGTTAAAATTTCTGTAACAACAAGTAAAAATGGTGTATCAGACATAGAAAGGTTTCACAAAACAGTAAATGAAAAATTAGAATTATCGGAAACGAGCAAAACATTGAAGATAGGTGTACGAAATTTGAAACAATATTATACGTATACAATCATAAAACCAAACATAATAGCACTAAACGATATCCAGCAGACATTTTTCTGTACGCAGGTAGCCCAGATTTAACGTACAACAAAACAAAATTGATAAGATAAAATACCTTAATAAGAATAGGCATGATTTGAAGTTGACACAAAATATAGACAGGCTCCACTTGTAAAGAGTAAAGTCACTAATCCATTTAAAAAGACAGGACAAATTGAACAAGTAGATAGTAAACATTTTGAAGAAACAAATCGAGGAAGGAAATCGTACATTATAAATCAAAGTTAAAAAAGAAAAATTCATAAAAGTAAATACGATAATTCCAGAACAACCAATGAAGAGCAAAACACCCATCACGTTCATAATAATGCTTAGTTGCATTTTATCATTTATCACCATGGTTAAATGCAGCAATATCGAAGTAAACCCTATAAGCGCGAAAAATGGATATCTTATATTCCAAACTGGAACAATGGAAATTCCAACCACTACGAATACCACTATTTGAGTATAAACATAACAAAGACAATGCTAATGTTCGAAAACCTAGTTACTGAAGCAAAAGATTATCCAATGTACCACAAATACAATATTTAGTCGATAAACTAAAACGGGAAATAAATGGTATAAGAATTATTCAGCGAAGTAAAAGAGGTCTTTTAAATGTAGTAGGAAAAGCTTATAAATACTTATTCGGAACATTAAATGAAGACGATAGGGAAGAGCTAGAAGACAAAATTAATAACATGTCAGAAGACAATGTAAAAACCCACGATTTAAACATGATTGTCGACATAATCAACAGTGGAATTGACATAATTAATAGGCTCAAATTAGAAAAGGAACTAGGCCAACAAATTGCAATAATTATATTCAACCTTCAACAATTCACAGAATATATAGAAGATATTGAATTAGGTATGCAATTAACCAGACTAGGAATCTTCAACCCAAAATTATTAAAACACGATTATTTGAGACACGTAAATTCGGAGAAAATGCTAAAGATAAAAACAAACTTGGCTCAAAACAGATACGAACGAAATTTTGATTATTTCCCACGTTCCTACCGAAGTCACTAAAGTTCCTATATTAAATAGTTCCATATCCAGACGAACAAAATTATATTCTAACCGAGCAAATATTCGATAAGTTTTATATATTCGATAATCAAGTATTCCATAAAGACACAGATAAAATAATATTTGATAAATGTATTATTGGAATTATAAAACAAGAGCAGACTCAATGCAAATATACTAAAACCCATAGAAACTTTCAAATAAATTACGTAGAACCAAATATACTGTTAACATGGAATATTCCTGAAACAATTGTCAACCAAGATTGTACAAATAACCAAATAACAATCTCAGGAAACAACATTATAAAAATTAAAAATTGTTCCATGCAAATAGATGAATTTCTAATTTCAAACAACTTAGCAGATTTTACAGAAACAATTTATATCACTAATAATGTTACACGTTTAGAACCAATAAATCATTTACAAACAAAAGAAAGATAAGAGACCATGTAAAACATTATAACTTCTATCAAATTATATGCATTACAACATTTATCATTATGATAATTAGTCTGACTTGTATCTAGC